>NC_133774.1:132764668-132767748 GCF_003597395.2 Chelonoidis abingdonii
GGGGAAGAGGTGGGCTGGAGGGGGGCGGTAAATTAAAAATTACTTTGGAAAATAGAAAACTGCTTCAATAAAAACAGCATGAAGCTGCCTAAGTAGCTTGACTGTAGTTATGTTGCACCATGGAGACCTACTATTTTTTACAAGTAATGAAGGTGGGGGCAAGATAACAGGAAGACCCTGGAATAATTCTAGCAAGGCTCAATGGAGCATATATATCTTCAACATCAAGGGAAAAGTTTTTACTCTACATACTTCCTAGTCCTCAAGAAGATGGGAAGTTAGAGACCTATCCTTGATCTCCACAATCTCAACTACTTTATTTGCAAGATGAGCTTTTGCATGGTCACACTTCAGTAATCCCATCCCTGGAGAAAGACACATGGTTTTAGCTCTCAATATGAATCATAGGACTGGAAGGGATCTCGAGCGGTCATCTAGTCCAGTCCCCTGCACTCACGGCTAGTCCAGTCCCCTGCACTCATGGCAAGACTAACTAGAGCATCCCTGACATGTGTTTGTCTAACCTGCTCTTAAAAATCTCCAATGATATAGATTCCATAACTTCCCTAGGCAATTTATTCTGGTGCTTAATCACCGTGACAATTAGGAAGTTTCTTAATGTCCAACCTAACCCCCTCCTTGCTGCAATTTAAGCTTATTGTTTCTTGTCCTATCCTCAGAGATTAAGAATTATTCTCTCTCCTCCTTGTAACAACCTTTTATGTATTTGAAAACTGTTATGTCCCCTCACAGTCTTCTCTTTTCCAGACTAAACAAACCCAATTTTTTCAATCTTCCCTCACAGATCATGTTTTCTAGACCTTTAATCATTTTTGTTGCTTTTCTCTGGACTTTCTCCAATTTGTCCACATCTTTCCTGAAATGTAGCACCCAGAACTGGACACAATACTCCAGCTGAGGCCTAATCAGTGTGGAGTAGAGCAGAAGAATTACTTGTCGTGACTTGCTTACAACACTCCTGCTAATACATCCCAGAACGATGTTCACTTTTTGTGTGTGTGCGCAAAACAGTGTTACCCTGTTGACTCATACTTAACTTGCGATCCACTATGACCCCCAGATCCCTTTCTGCAGAACTCCTTCCTAGGCAGTCATTTCTCGTTTTGTATGTGCAACTGATTGTTCCTTCCTAAGTGGAGGAGTACTTTGCATTTATCCTTATTGAATTTCATCCAATTTACTTCAGACCATTTCTCCAGTTTGTCCAGATATTTTGACTTTAATCATATCCCCCAAAGCACTTGCAACCCCAAAACCACTGATGAAGATGTTGAACAGAACCGGACCCAGAACTGATCCCTACGGGACCCCACTCATTATGCCCTTCCAGCATGACTGTGAACCACTGATGATTACTCTTTGGGAAGGTTTTTCCAACCAGTTTTGCACCCATCTTACAGTAACTAGGTTGCATTTCCCTAGTTTGTTTATGAGAAGGTCATGTGAGACACTATCAAAAGCTTTACTAAAGTCCAGATATACCATGTCTAGCGCTTCCCTCCATCCACAAGGCTTGTTACCCTGTCAAACAAAGCTATCAGGTTGGTTTGACACAATTTGTTCTTGACAAATCCATGCTGTTACTTATCACCTTATTATCTTCTAGGTGTTTGCAAACTGATGGCTTAAATATTAGCTCCATTATCTTTCTGGGTTCAGAAGTTAAGCTGACTGGTCTGTAATTCCCTGAGTTGTCCTTATTTCTCTTTTTATAGATGGGCACTATATTTGCCCTTTTCCAGTCTTCTGGAATCTCTTCAGTCTTCTATGACTTTTCAAAGATAATTGCTAATGTCTCAGATATCTCCTCAGTCAGCTTCTTGAGTATTCTAGGATGCATTTCATCTAGCACTGGTGACCTGAAGACATCTAACTTGTTCAAGTAATTTATAAATTGTTCTTTCCCTATTTTAGCCTCTGATCCTACCTCATTTTCACTGGCATTTACTATGTTAGATATCCAATCACCACCAACCTTCTTGGTGAAAACCAAAACAAAGAAGTCAATAACTACCTCTGTCATTTCCACATTTTCTGTTGTCATCTTTCTCCCCTCATTGAGTAATGGGCCTACCCTGTCCTTGGTCTTCCTCTTGCTCTAATATATTCATAGAGGTGGCAGGAAAAAACCATCCCGATGTGCAGGAAGAATACTAAATATAGCAGACAACCAACTTGGCTTAACAGTGAAATCCTTGCTGATCTTAAACACTAAAAAGAAACTTCCAAGAAATGGAAGATTGGACAAATGCCCAGGGAGGAGTATAAAAATATAGCTCAGGCATGCAGGAGTGAAATCAAGAAGGCCAAAACACACTTGCAATTGCAGCTAGCAAGAGATGTTAAGAGTAAAAGAAGGGTTTCTTCAGGTATGTTAGCAACAAGAATAAAGTCAAGGAAAGCGTGGGCCCCTTACTGAACGAGGGAGACAACCTTGTGACAGAGGATGTGGAAAAAGCTAATGTGCTCAATGATTTTTTTGCCTCTGTTTTCACAAACAAGGTCAGCTCCCAGACTGCTGCATTGGGCAGCACTGTATGGGGAGAAGGTGACCAGCCTTCTGTGGAGAAAGAAGTGGTTTGGGACTATATAGAAAAACTGGACGAGCACAAGTCCATGGGGATGGATGCGCTGCATCCAAGGGTGCTAAAGGAGTTGGCGGATGTGACCGCAGAGCCATTGGCCATTACCTTTGAAAACTCATGGCGAATGGGAGAGGTCTCAGATGACTGGAAAAAGGCTACTGTAGTGCCCATCTTTAAAAAAGGGAGGAGGAGGATCTGGGGAACTACAGGCCAGTCAGCCTCACCTCAGTCCCTGGAAAAATCATGGAGCAGGTCCTCAAGGAATCAATTCTGAAGTACTTAGAGAAGAGGAAAGTGATCAGGAACAGCCAGCATGGAGTCACGAAGGGCAAGTCATGCCTGACTAACCTAATTGCCTTCTATGAAAAGATAACTGGGTCTGTGGATGAGGGGAAAGCAGTGAATGTGTTATTCCTTGACTTTAGCAAAGCTTTTGATACGGTCTCCCACAGTATTCTTGCCAGCAAGTTAAAG
>NC_133774.1:132768649-132782439 GCF_003597395.2 Chelonoidis abingdonii
GTGGAATCTCCTTCCTTAGAGGTTTTTAAGGTCAGGCTTGACAAAGCCCTGACTGGGATGATTTAGTTGGGAATTGGTCCTGCTTTGAGCAGGGGGTTGGACTAGATGACCTCCTGAGGTCCCTTCCAACCCTGATATTCTATGGTTCATAGAATGTTTACTTGCTACCCTTTATGTCTCTAGCTAGTTTGATCTCATTTTGAGCCTTGGCCTTTCTAATTTTGTCCCTACATACTTGTGTTGTTTGTTTATAGTCATCCATTGTAATTTGATCTAGTTTCCACTTTTTGTAGGACTTTGATTTTTAGAAGAAGGACATTTTCTCAGCTCTGTGATGGGCCTCACCCACTTTCAATGCAAGGCGCATCCACTTAGCCTCGCTACTGTACCCAGAGCCTTTACCAAAGTCTTTCTGGTAGCAACAGCTCATTTCAGATGGAACGGCTTTACTGTTTTCCCCTACCTTGATGACTGGCTTCTTGTTGCCACGACACACCTGGAAGCCTACAAGCTGACCTCATCAGTGCTTCAACTACTTTCTTCCCTAGGAATAAGAGTGAACTTGGAAAAGTCTGTCCTCACTCTGATACAGACAACAGACTTCATAGGGGCCACCCTAGATTCAGTTACGGTGAGAGCTTATCTACCAAGGGATAAGTTTCACACCATGAACAACCTAATTAATCAGGTTACGTGCAACCCTTCAGCTCCGGTCGGAACTTGTCTCTACACATGGAACTGTCTATTTTATGAAAATCCAACAGCAACAATAATGGTTAACGTACCAGTCAGAGTCCTTTGAACTTGGAAAGAGGGTCCAAGCAAGACTGCCCTTTAGAATATGCACTAGTCATTCAATTCTTGACCACTGCCCTTCGATTCTCTTCATCTATTGAAGAAATTAAAACTGGCAACCACTAATAGATTTAACTTCTCACCAAAACTTTGTACCACAGGTATGAAATCTGTTCCGTATTTTGAGGAAGCTGCGCAGTCTAAAGTTTGAAAATATATAACAAAGATACTACCATATATTTTTCAAGTATAATGAGCACATAAGCAGAGCAGGTCAAGAATTTTTCAATAATTTGGGGGTGGGGGCGAAGAAAGGCTCAGAACATGCTGATTCATCAAAATGCATCACATTTTGACAAAGGTCTTGTTGGGAAGATCCAGGATGGAATTTTTGGTGAGAGAGCCCAGAATAGCTAATAGCCTGGTGCTTTGGGGGCTCACCTGGGCTGTGAGAGATCCAGGTTCATGTCCCTGGTCTGAATCAGGCAGAGAAGGGGACTTGAACCTAGGTCTTTCACATCCCTGGTGAGCACTCTGACTATTGGCTATTCCAGTTGGGGCAGGTGGGTCTTCTTTTTTTGGGGGGGGCGGGGTGGGGGGCAGGAAACAACTTGAAAGATGTTCGCTTTATTCCACATTGGAATGAAAACAAATTCTGAAACGCTGAACATTTTTCTTGAAACAGAACTCTTGTTTTCCAGCCAGCCTCACTACCAAGTTTAATATCAAGGGGTAACACCACCAATTATTACAATACTACAAATGTCCAAGGAAACTGGGGGCGGTGTTACCCTTCTGAACTGGAAGCTTCCAACTATGCAATCACTACATATAAGGAAAGGCAAAAACTTCAATTCTAGCCAGTCATACATGTTAACATGGCAATGTTTGAACAGGATCAGATTTATTCTGTTGAACTGATTTCTTTAAACTACTGCCCAAAAGAAGAATGACCAGATACAGGTAAAAACAATTCAATTAGCCCTGCAAATCGGGCTGAAAGTCAGAAAGCTTTTATATATACACAAGCATATTTTGATTACCACTGCTACTGTAAGTACTTGCTTAATGTCAGTATCTAAGCAAGGATAACTGTTTCAAAACATGGGCTCATAAAGCCATATAAACCTGAATGTCTTTCTCCTCAGTCATGTGCTCATATTCTCTGCTCAACTGCAGCAATACTACAATATTGAAACAAACAATTTTATAAGTACCTACAATGAAGAGACTTTATAACCAATGCTAAATTCAGCTCTTTACTAACACATCATGCAAATGTGCACTGGTGCTATGAGTAAAGTACTGTGGATGAAAATATCCTTTGTCACCACAAGCTAGGAACAAAGATATGGATATAAAAATACTGGAGACTGATCTGCAAATAAAGAATAAGGGTTCCCTTTTCAGACAGGTGGAGAACCACAACTCCCACTAAAATCAACAGAGAGGCAGGTGCTCAATATTACGAACTTTGGCCTCAAGTGCCAATGAAAAAAAAAAAGACATTTTTAAACATGGCTGCAGCCCCAAATGTGACAACTGGAGAAACTCAGAATCACACAATAGTCTGTATCTGCAAAGTTTCACTGACATCAAGTGGCATGAATCAGAATTACATCACCACACCAATGACAAAAACGCATCCACATTTAGGGGTTTTATTGCAATCACTTTATTTAAATGTATCAGTTAAAGCTAAACCTGAAATTACCTAAAAGAGGAGGCGCAGGAAGAAGAAAGTGATGTGCACCTGCACTTGATACCAGTGTCTAGGTCTAAACAGAATCAACACCCTCATTCTAACTCTCAAATCCACCAAAGGTCAAATGTGTTACACTCATCTTTGAAATGTGAAAAAAAAATAAAATAAAATAAAGGAGTCAGAAGAGAGGAGGAAATCTAAAATTATGAGAGTCATTTCTCTATCACACATTAGGTCTGATGTAATCTGTTTCAAGCTTTCATATTTTTATATCAACCAATAGCAAACAAAGATAAAACTGAGCAACATATACATTCACTCAATGTCCCACATACTCCTGAAACATAAAAAGCATCCATACATGAAGCTGGGGAAGATTTCTTGAACTGTTTGATTCCAGAGAGAACTTAATCTAGAATAGCTTAAGAACTGTGCAGGCATTTCTAGTAGGCATTTTTGTTTAAAATCACGTAGTGAAGAGCGGTGGACTTTTCTAAGACTAAAGTAATCTAGAGCGCAACAGTTCCTAAATAGCTGAGGTGTATAGTCATTAGTGTCAGACCATCACAACAAAGCATTTAAGGCATCAAAGACAGATTGCAAACTCTTCTTGCACAGATCCAAGCATTCCTAGACATAGTAAAGAGGGGTATTTCCCACGTTCAGAAAAAGTTTCAGAGACAGTTAACATCTACAACTCTATTGTATAACGCGGAGTTGAATACCACAGGGTAGGCCTACGCTAGAAATGCTAGACTGGCCCAGTTGCAGCAGTTAGTAGTAAATCCACCTCTCTGAGAGGTAGCTAGGTTGATCATAGAATTCTTCCCTTGACCTAGCAGTGTATACACCAGAGCTTCACAGTCCTGAGCAATGTAATTAAGCTGACTTAACTCTGTAGTACAGAACAGCCCCAGCTGCTGTGAACAGATTACTACTATTGAAATCACCAGGAAATCAAGTGATCAATAATAGAGAAAAAGCAAAACCCACCTTACAGGTCCAATATACCATAGCATTTTAATTTTATGGACCACTGAACAAGTGATAGTCAAATCCAAAGTTCCTCAGCAGGATCCAGCCACCCTTCCTTGATGGGAAGGCCACACTGGCTACATCTACACTGGAAAATAAACAAACAAAAAGACCCAGCCCCATGCAACCTCAGCAGCAAGTCTCAGAGCCCAGGTCAACTGACTTCAGCTCACATGACTCACATACAGGGCTAAAATTAGCAGTGTAGATGTTCCCGCTTCGGCTGAAGTCTTGGCTCTGAAAACCAACATCAAGGGTGGGTCTGAGTCTGGGCTCCAGCTTGCACAGAAACATCTACACTGCTATTTTCGGTCCCACAGCATGAGTCTGAGTCAGGTGACCTGGGCTTTGAGACTCTGGGTTTTTTTGTTTTTTTGTTTTTTTTTTTTAAAAACAGTGTAGTGGGCTACCATTAACCCTATCTTTGTAAGAATGAAGCACTTTAAGACTGTGCATATATATAGCAATCTCAAGAGCAGTCATTAGGTGGTATAACCTTTTTCTGGTAATGTCTGGACTTTCAGAAAAGAAAGGATGCCCTAGATGATTCTGGAGTCAGAAATCCAAAATGTGCCATACTGACTTGACACTGGAAAAAAAAATGGTTACCCACTTTTAGTAACTGCTGTTCTTCATGTCCATTCAAAGTAAGTAGGTGTGTGCGCGCTGCGTGCACGCCAGCCGGAAGATTTTTCCCTTAGCAGCCTCCGTAGGGTCAGCCTGGGCGCCCCCTGGAGTGGCACCACCACGGCGCCCTATAAAGGGGCCCGCCGAACCTCCACCCCCTCAGTTCCTTCTTGCCGGCACTCCGACAGAGGGGCAGGAGGGTGGGTGTTGGAATGGACATGAACAACACATCTCGAAGAACAACAGTTACTAAAAGGCGGGTAACCGTTTTTTCTTCTTCGAGTGGTTGCTCATGTCCATTCAAAGTAGGTGACTCACAAGCCTAACGTTAGGAGGTGGGGTCGGAGATCACTGTTGACTGGAGAACTGCACGCCCGAAGGCTGCATCATCCCTCGCCTGGTGCGTGATGGCATAGTGAGACAAGAACGTGTGGATGGAGGACCACATGGCCGCTCTACAAATCTCCTGAGCCGGAACCTGAGCCAGGAAAGTCGCAGAGGAGGCCTGCGCCCTAGTAGAGTGGGCCATAACCGGAGGGACAGGGGTCTTAGCTATGCAGTAGCATTCCTGGATGCAGGTCGCAATCCACGAAGAGATTTGCTGAGAGGAGAACGGGAGCCCCTTCATCCTTTCTGCCACTGCGACAAAGAGCTGGGTCGAGCATCTGAACAGCTTAGTACGCTCTATGTAAAAAGCCAAGGCCCTGCGGACATCCAGGGAGCGTAGCCTCTGCTCTTTGCTGGAGGTGTCTGGTTTTGGATAAAACACTGGGAAAAATATCTTGGCCCATGTGGAACTGCGAAACGACCTTGGTAGGAAAGCCGGATGAGGTCAAAGTTGAACCTTGTCCTTGTAGAAGACTGTGTATGGGGACTCTGACGTTAACGCTCGAAGCTCCAACACCCGTCGGGCCAAGGTGATCGCCACCAGGAAAGCGGTCTTATACGATAGGTACAGCAGGGAGCACGAAGCCAGAGGCTCAAAGGGAGGCCCTGAGAGGACAGAGGGGACCAGATTTAAGTCCCAAGCAGGTGTCGGCTGACACACATGCGGAAAGGGCCTGTCCATACCTTTGAGGAAACGCTCAACTAGCGGGTTCGCAAACACTGAGGCACCCCCCTCTCCCTGATGAAAAACGGATATGGCCGCCAAGTGAATGCGAATGGAGGAAAGGGAGAGGCCCAGTTGTCTTAGGTGAAGCAAATAGGCAAGGACAGCGGGAATTGGTACTCCCAGAGGGTCGTGACCCCACTGACCCAACCATATGGAGAAGCGCTTCCATTTAGCCAGGTAGGTGGCCCTGGTGGACGGTTTCCTGCTACCTAGCAGCACCTGCCTGACCTGCTGGAAGCACTGCAACTCCACCGGGTTCAGCCATGCAGCATCCAGGCTGTGATGTGAAGGGACTCGAGGTTCAGATGGTGGAGGGAGCCCCAGTCCTGCGTGATCAGGTCTGGGAGTAGGGGCAGCGTCAGGGGCACCTGAACTGACGTGTGCAGGAATGACGTGTACCAATGCTGGCGTGGCCACGCCAGAGCTATCAGGATTACCCTGGCGTGATCCCTGCGAATCTTTAAAGGCACCCTGTGTATCGGGGGATCGGAGGGAAGGCATAGAGCAGACTGTCCTCCCATGTCTGTAGGAAGGCGTCCGACAGAGACCCCCGACTGCGGCCCAGGAGGGAGCAAAACCGTTGGCACTTCCTGTTGTCCCTTGAAACAAACAGGTCTAACCGGGGAAAGCCCCAGCGCTGGAAAATTGAGCGCACCACATCCCATCGGAGGGACCACTCGTGACCCTGGAATGAATGGCTGAGGGTGTCCGCCAAACTGTTCTGCTCCCCCAGAAGATAGAACGCCGTCAGGCGAGTGGCATTGTGAACGCAGAAATCCCACAGCACGAGGGCTTCCCTGCAGAGGGGAGAGGAGCATGCACCCCACTGTTTGTTGACATAAAAAACTGCCGCCGTGTTGTCCGAAAGGACAAATGCACCTGCAGGCCAGGTGAGACCGGAAGGTCAAACACACCAGGCAGACCGCTCTCAGCTCCCCGACACTGATATGCAACTCGAGGTCCTCCGGCGACCACAAACCCTGCGTCTTGAGGCATCCCAGGTGAGCTCCCCAGCCTTGATCCGAGGCATCAGTCACCAGGGAGAGGGAGGGTTTCGGGGCAGCAAAGCGGACACCCATACAGACTTCCCACAGGTCAAGCCACCACCGTAGCGAGCTCAGCACCAAGTGGGGAATGGACACCACTGAGTCTAGGGGGTCCCTGACCAGGCAATAAACTGTCGTCAACCAAGACTGCAGCAGGCGAAGCCGGAGTCTGGCATGGACCACCACATAGGTGCACGCCGCCATGTGGCCCAACAGCCAGAGACAAACTCGTGCTGTGGTAACCGGGGCGCGGTGCAGTCCGAGGATGAGCTCGGAAATTGCACAGAACCTGGACTTCGGCAGGTATGCTTTGGAATGGGTGGAGTCCAGAACTGCTCCTACAAACTCTATTTGTTGCATCGGAGACAGGGTGGATTTGGCTTCGTTTAGGAGGCGGCCAAGGTCGAGAAAGGGCCGCCTCATGAACAACATCTGGGTCTCTATCTGCTCCTTGGAGTGGCCCTTTATGAGTCAGTCGTCCAGGAAGGGGAATACCTGCATGCCCCGCCTGCGCAGGAAGGCCGCCACTACCGCCATGCACTTCGTGAAGACCCTGGGAGCAGCTGACAGGCCGAACGGAAGCACCGTGAACTGCAGATGAACGTTGGCCACGACGAATCCGAGGTACTGACGGTGCTGTGGAATTATGGCTATGTGGAAATAGGCATCCTTTAAGTCGAGGGTGGCATACCAATCTCCTGGATCCAGGGAGGGGATGACCAAGGACAGGGAGACCATGCAGAACTTGAGTTTTTGCACAAACTTGTTCAGCCGCCGCAAATCTAGGATGTGTCTCAGACCCCCTTTTGCCTTCAGTATTAGGAAATACTGGGAGTAGAAGCCTTTGCCCCTGAGCTCCCGCGGGACTTCCTTCACCGCCCATGTCTCTGTGAGGGACTTCACTTCTTGAATTAGAAGTTGCTCGTGAGAAGGGTCCCTAAAGAGGGAGGGGGAAGGATCTTGGTGGGGCGGAAGGGAGGAGAACTGGATAAAATATCCCCTCTCTACCGTGCGGAGCACCCATTTGTCCAACGTAATTCGGGACCAGACACAGCAGAAGTGGGACAGATGTGACCCAAAGGTAAGGGTGGAAGGATCCAGAGTCTCTATCGGTAGGTCGTCCTCGACCGTACCATCAAATAGGAGGTCTAGGCCCAGATGGTGGTCTGAATTGGCTAGACTCCTGGCCGGAGGGGTGGCGCTGGTGACGCCTCCTGCCATTTCTGCCCCGCCTGAGCCCCAGCTCCTGGCAAGTCTGTGGCTCGTATGGCCAAGGGGCCGACTGCGGCCTAAATTGTCTGCGCTGAGTTGCGGGGGTATGCAAGCCTGGCGAGCGAAGCATAGCCCTCGAGTCCTTTAAGCTACAGAGACATTGGTCCGTTTTCTCTGAAAGCAGCATCTGCCCTTCGAAGGGGAGGTCTTCAATCGTCTGCTGGACCTCACAGGGCAGGTCAGAGACCTGGAGCCAGGCTCCCTGCCGCATGACCAGGCCCCTGGCCAGGGTGCGCAAGGCTGAGTCCGCTGCATCTAAGGCGGCCTGGAGGGAGGCTCGAGAGATCAGTTTGCCCTCCTCTACTAGGGCCGAAAACTCTGACCTCGAGTCCTGGGGAAGGAGCTCCGCAAACTTCGACATGGTCGAACAGGTGTTGTGGCCATATCAGCTTACTATTGCCTGTTGATTGGCAATGCGGAGTTGGAGACCCCCCGTGGAGTACACCTTTCTACCCAGGGCGCAAGTCTTTTTGCATCCCTGCTCTTCGGTGTCGACCCCTGAAACCCTTGACGCTCCCACTAGTTCTCCGCGTCTACTACCAGGGAGTCAGGGGAGGGTGGGTGTACAGGTGTTCATGCCCTTTAGAGGGGACGAAGTAGCGCCGCTCCATCCTCTTGGCAGTAAGGGCCAATGAGGCTGGTGTTTGCCATAGGGTGCAGGACGTATCCGCTATAGTCTTTATCAGCAGGACGGCCACCCTGGATGGCTCTGAGGGGGACAGAATGTCCACTACAGAGTCCGCGTCCACCTCGGTCTCCTCTGCTTGGATTGCGAGACTTTGAACTGCTCACCGAAGCAATTGTTGGAGGATTCAAGTGTCCTCTAGGGCCGGTGCCACAGCCGTGCCCGAGACTGACTCGTCCAGGGAGGCCGACTAGGAGATCACATGGAGCAGCCCTTCCTCCAGTGCATGCAGCCCCTCGGGGTCCTGCGGCACACGGTATTGAGGTTGCGGTGCCGGTTCCAAGTCTAAATGCGGCACCACGGCCAGTACCGGGGTCGCCAGTGAGCCACTTGGTGTATCATGTGGTGCCAGCGGAGCCCGAACTGGAGCCGCTGCCGGTGTCGCTGCCCGGTTAGGGGGTGCTGAACCTGACAATGGCACATCCCTGCCCGGCGACGGTGGGGGAGGCAGCTGCGTTGGAGCCACCGACGTCGAGAACACTGAAGCCTACCGTGACCGAGAGCCAAACGGCTGGCCTACCGACTGATGGTAGGCACAGGGAGTCCAAAACAGCCACTGCGAGAGCGGCTGCCATTGTTGCTGCCACTGCGGGTAACGTTGATGGCTCACCCCCGAAACCGATCTCCTGCTCCGCAACCGGCTGGAGCGATAGGAGTCTGCCTCTGAGTCTGAGGTCTCTGAGTCTGAGGACCCGGGGGGAGCAGCGCCCGTGCCGAAGGAGAGCAGTGAGGAGGCGGCGGGGAGCCTCTCTGGTCCGGTGCCACCTTCACAGTGCAGTGTGGGGAGGGAGGCAACAGCATGGCCAGCTTGCCTCTAGACTGTACTGGTGGACAGATTACAGTAGACAACTCCCTACCATGCGGGGAGGCCGGTGCCAGGAGGTCCATTAGGTCTGAGGCCACCTCGAACGCCTCCGGCATCGACAGGGGGCGTATGTCTCCGCTGAGGTCCGGGGAGTTAGGCTGGTCTGAACTTGACCGCCCTTTCTGCGCTGCAGGAGTCGACGGAACCGCGGAGGGCTGTAGCCCAGTCGTCTGCTTACACCCACGGACGGCATCGGCCTTGGATCCTGGTGGGGTGACCGATCCCTCACCGGCTTCTCTCTCTTGGCGGGCACCGGCGAAGGTGAGTGGTGTTGCACTGAGGCCGATTTCCTATGACCCGACTCTGTCCGGTGCCAGGTTTTCGACGACTTGGGCTGTGCCCCAAGTCCTGATGTCGGTGCTGGTGCACTCCGCACCGAGGACGACGTGCTGGGCCTTGCCTCGACCAGTTCTGGGTCCGAGGGTGGTCGCAGGGCCGCCTCCATCAGGAGGACTCTAAGTCTTTGAGCCCTGTCCTTCAGAGTTTGCAGGTGGAAGCCTCTACAGATAGAGCACTGGTCCTTTTGGTGACTCTCTCTGAGGCACCTCAAACACGCAGAGTGTGGGTCACTCTTGGGCATGAATTTCCCGCAGTCCTTGCAGAGTTTGAACCCGGGGGACCCGGGCATGCCCCAGCGAGCGACGACGACTCTGGGGGGGACCCCCCAACTACGAAAAACTATATACGAAGATCTAACTATAATATGACTGAATACACGGACTAAATAGTAAGGATAGGACACTGCCAACTTGCTACGCAAGAGAAGATCCAGCTAGCCGTCACTGGCGGTAAGAAGGAACTTAGGGGGTGAAGGGTCGGCGGGCCCCTTTATAGGGCGCCGTGGCAGCACCACTCCAGGGGGCGCCCGGGCCGACCCTACGGACGCTGCTAAGGGAAAATCTTCCGGCTGATGTGCACACGGCGTGCGCACACCTACTTACTTTGAATGGACATGAACAACCACTCAAAGAAGAACAACAGGTTAGATAAATACCTGTCAGGAACGGTCTTGTTATTACTTAGTCCTGCCTTGAGCGTAGGGATTGGACTAGATGACCTACTGAGGTCCCTTCCATGGCTCTATGGAATTGTGCTATCCATTTTAACAACCAGAGAACGTATCTGGTAACTTTTAATATGTATTAACGGAACAACTTTTTATATACTCCATCTTAAGCCGGTTCGTTTATAAGTTGACCCTCCCCCCCCCCCCCCCGCAAGTTGGATAAGTAAAAATGGAAAATTTTTATGACTCGTTCATAAGCCGACTCTCAGGGGTCAGCAAACTTTGGATCCCGGGCCATCAGAATAAGCCACTGGTGGGCCGAGATGGTTTGTTTACCTTGACTGTCTGCAGGCATGGAGGTAAATCTAAGTAAACAAAGTTTCCGAGCGCACCAGCTGCTTACCCTGACAGGCCAGGACAGCAACTGGTGGGGATTTGGGGGGGGGGGGCGGGGGGGGTAGAGAGCTGGGGTCAGGGGATAACCCCTGTATGACCACCCCCCACTATGACCCCATCCCTACCGGGACCCAATGGTCCCATCCCATCCCTTCCCACCTTATCTGGGAAGGGCAGGGGAGGATCTCTTGACTGGCCTTGAATCTTGCCTCCGACAGGCTGGGCAGTTCGGCCACAGCCTCTCCGGTGGGTCAGACCAGCAGTGCGGCTGCAGCATGTTCCGGCTGGACGGGTGTGGCACAGCTGCAGCGTACTCCGGCGGGCGGGCAGCTCGGCCACAGCCTGCTCTGGGGTCAGGTTCAGTGGCACGGCTGCAGCCTGCCAGGCCCTGGAGCTGCGCTGCTTCAGAGGCTGGGAGAGAGCAGCGTTGCCAAAACGGAGAGACTCTGGCCCTCTACCTCATTCCCTTCTGGCTCTGCTGGCTGAGCAGGCCTCTCCCATGCTCCCTCTGTTGGGGGGAGGGGCTGTGTCCCATCTCTTCTCTCTATACCCGTTCATAAGCCGAACCCCATTTCTCTGTCTTCCCGTTTTTTTTTTACTTTTTAAAAAATTCGGCTTCTGAATGAGCAATATACGTAATCTTACAAACAATGCAGATTCATTGAAAAGAGAAAAGTAGTTTAAAATAGGCAGTAAATCATTGAAACCCTTGCTGTCATATAGATAGCTAGGATTACTGTTTCTTTTACCTGTAAAGGGTTAACGCAAAGGGAACCAAACCCTGAACTCGAGGACCACTCAGGAAACCGGATTTTTAAAAGCATCAGGGAGGGAATGTTGTGTGTGTGTCCCTTTGTGTGGGTCTTTTGTCTGTCTCATCTGGCTATGAGAGGATCTTTTATCTTCCAGCTTCTAATCTCAGTTTCCAAGTTGTGAGTACAAAGTGTAGAAAAACAATACTTTTATGTTTTTTTGTATTTACATTTGTGTGTAGTTTGCTGGAATGTTAAATTGGATAGCTTTTTGAATAAGGCTGTTTATTCATTTTTTCTTTTAAGAAATTGACCCTTATTTCAACCTGATACAGAGACTAGTGTTTGTGTGTTTTTCTTTCTTTTTATATAAAGCTTTTCTTTTTATAGACCTGTTGGATTTGGTTTTTTTCCTAGTGGGGACTCAGGGGAGTGAGCCTGCAGCTCACTAGGGAATTGGTGGGAGGGGAAAACGGGAGGGGGGGAGGTAAATGTCCTCTCGTGTTTGTAATTCAAGAGTTTTCAGTAACAGAATTTCCAGATAACCACGAGGGGAAAGCCTGGGAGGAAGTAAAGAGAAGACAAGGGAAAGGGTTATGTTCCCTTTGTGGTAAGACTCAGGGCATCTGAATCTGGGGTCCCCCAGGGAAGATTTTGGGGAGACCAGAGTGAGGCAGGCGCTGTAATTCCTGTCTGGTGGCAGCGATATCAGATCCAAGCTGGTAATTAAGCTTGGAGGTTTCATGCTAGGCACCCACATTTTGGACGCTAAGGTTCAGAACTGGGATTTATGCTTATGATACTTGCTCACCTCCCAATTCCACAGAATAAAAACTATACAGTTACTCGAGTCTACAGAATATGGACAGTGTGCTGATTTGGTGACTGGGCTGAGAGAAGTGCTGTTGGGACAATTAGCATGCGGCAGGTTCTAAATGTCCCATAATATGCATCAAGAACACCCCCTGCATCCCACCTCCCAAAAGACAGTCAACATTAGGAATGAAAATTCTGGGCACAAAAAGTAAATTCCATGATATTAGGCTCTCTCCTGAGTTTTTCTGCATTGTACAATATTCAGCAATTTCTAAGCTTTCATTTTACAAGAGTTAAGTTCATCTTTTCTATTGTGAAGATACAGGTGGCATAATGTAAGCCTGATAGAAAACCGTATCCAACCAATACAACATCAGCAAAGGTTGCTCACTGCTCAACTATCCAGTTCTCCTTAAACTTTAGAACTTTAACTAAAATAATACAAATATAAACTTTATTTTTAAAAGACTTTTTCTCTGCCCTTTCATATTTAGAAAGAAATAAGCTATGTAGAAATTAAACACAAAAAACTATGTTAATACAACATTAAAGCTGGCTGGTTAAAATAAAAGTCAGGTAATGCAACAGTTAAGGCTCCAACAGCAATGGTGACTTGATCATGTTGCATATATGTAGCTTAGTAAAATCACTTACAAGAACACTTCACTCCAATTGTTTTTAAAATATGACAAACATTCTAATCTCTCAAGTGTCTGTGTATGTACACACCCACACCATTTTTAGAACACATACACAAACTAAAACGAAAGACAGAATAGAGCTTTAATTTCTCATATTTTCACCGTAATTCTAGAGCAATACTGATTCTCCTTACCACTTCTGTTGATGTTTCTGCATGCTCGGAAGTAACATGTTCTTGAAGAGATGTTTCCGTATAACCCATTTTTCCACAATACGGACAAGTAAAAGACTGTGGCTGCTCTACAGAGAAAGCTTCTCCACCATAGTACAAATCTGGAAAAGAAAAGCAGTGGGCAGACTTCACTCATGAAGAAGCATTACTAGATACACTGGAGTTCAAATATGTACGGTACAGTCATCTCCCTTAAAGTAGTCCTTTGGTCAAGAGACATTTTAACTCAGGCACTTGGTTATATGTCTGAAAACATAAGGCGACATTGATATTTACAAAGGTGTTCAATGAAATAAACCCTCAAAGAAATAAATGGATTGTGCTAATTTCATGCTACCAAGTAAAATAAAACATTAGCATTCAATAACTGCAAGTGCCTCATGTGCCACTTTCTACCTGAACTTGTCCTGTCCAACTCCACCCCCAAATCATTTTCCCGGATACAAGTTCACTACAGTAGAAATGTTGAGGTAGGCAGGTCTCCAGCAAGTTACCTTGGTCACCGCAAATCTACACAAAACAGTATTTAAATGTGTGCTGTCTACAATGGCACTCCTTCTACCACTGTTGGGAATGAACCAACATTAGCAACAATGGGAAATTGTAGAGAGAAAAAGCCTAGTCCAGACAAAGCTCACACTTGGTCTATTTACCGAAGCAAGGAACACTTGAAAGCCGTTATGGTCTAGTTTCCTTTTCAAGCACCTACACCTGTAGAATTTATATAGTTTGACTCCTGAACGAACAGCTACATTAAAATGCACCCTTGCAAACCTGCCCTGAAAATTTAACCACCTCTATT